>NC_038255.2:13700630-13701852 GCF_000004515.6 Glycine max
ACCAACAATTACTAATTATCACACAAAAAATATAAACAAAATTACTATTTCATTTTATAGTTCGTGTCAATTTGTTTATGCACCTACAAAATATAATCATTATTATCAACAACAAAATAAATATTAATTAATGCTATAATGTATCGAAGATAAAAATTGTTTACTAGTTTTGAGCAAAATTTCTAATCGGTATAAAGCGCTTCAACACATTTCAACTCAGTTCACTTCAACATTTTTGTGTGAAAATAAAACGGAGGGGAAGGGGTTTTATAGGGAAGAGGGACGTGCCTGGGGCCCACCACTAGTGGACGCGCCTGACAGGCTACCACTAGTGGTCGCGCCTGGGGCCCCACCACTACTGGTAGCGCCTGGCAGGCCACCACGAGTGGTCGTGCCTGGCAGGCCACCACTTCCACCCCTGTCCCATCGTCCTGGTGGAACGCGCCCTCACGTAAGCGCTTTGTAGTAAAATAACAGACCCCCTTAGTAAATAAAAATGAAACAGACCCATTTTGGTAATTAATTTGTAAAAGGGACCCAATTTGATGATTTTACCCATGTTTTGTGGTTGAGAACAGTTTAATTGTAGAGAGAGAGCAACCATACCTCGAGAAGGTTTAGAAGGGTGCAAGCGAAACACAGAGCAATGAACAATATCAATGATTATGCAGAATCCCTCTTTCAGGTTCATGATGCCTTTTCTCTATTATTATTATTATTATTATTATTATTATTATTATTATTATTATTATTATTATTATTTGTCTCTCTTCTCTGTGATTCTGCTTCTTTACTGTGGCTTTCTTCTGCATCATTTTTGTCTCGAACGTTTGTGGTGGAACACATTTTTTAGTAACAGGAGTACTGATATTGGTTGTGATATGTGTAATGTTCTTGAAAAAATGATCATTTTTGTCTTTAGGGCTCAAGTTTTATGGATATGTTTTGTGAATATGAATAACTTTTTACTATTTTGTGTGTTGCTGTTAACTTTGAGAATGTATATTAATTTTGAATGATTAGTATATTTACTTGGGACAAGGGATAAACTGCTTGCTTCCATTTATTTATTATTTAGGGCCTTTTCTTTTTTTGAGAATGCTTTCTATGTTTGTCCACTTATACATTGCTTATTTTTTAATGATTTCCCTCTATGTTTCTATGATTCCATTGTGAATGGTGGGGAATTGTTGCAGATGTGCTCCAGATATGGTGCGGGGCC
>NC_038255.2:13701952-13702747 GCF_000004515.6 Glycine max
TGAGTTTTTGGGAAACAAAATAGGAGAGCCTTATTTGATTCAGACTAATGTATACAAGAATGAAACTCGTGGCCGTAAGATGAGGCACATGCTTTGGTTTGACCCCACAGAGGACTACCACACCTATTCCATTCAGCAAGAATTAGAATGAGATCATGTTAAAGAGGCATTTGCTTAGTTGATTCTAACTAATTAACTACTATATAATTTTAATTTTTGGAGTTATTTGCTGCTAGCTAGGGGACTTATTAGAGAATAATTGAACATGAACATGTCATTTGAACCTTATGATCAAAATTGAAATATCTTGATTATTTTCTCAATAGAAGCATGATCTGAAATGTAATTGTTATTTTAACTTTATGGTCGAAACACATTTTGCTAGCATCTTATACTACACCTTTGAATAGTTATTCAATAGCCCAAAAGGAATTACAAATCTGTTATAGTAATGAAATTAACACTAAAATTTGATTATACTACAAATTAAATATAATCCTATAGCGCTGATAAAAAAACTATATAATCTTATAGCAGAATTATTTACTTTGCGGGGTTACTCCTCTTTATTTTTATCTTTAAACATGAGTAACCAAGTTGATTGGAAATGGATAGAAATGCAACTATTTTCAAACAGGAGAGATGTAATCTGGATTCTATTATAGTTGCTATTAAATCCAGAGCTTGGAATTGGATATCAACTTTCGGGAAAGGACTAGAAATTTCTTTGTATTTGTGGCGCTTGAATTAGCCAAGTGGCATCCTACACGTTTGTGATAGTCAAAGTAATAATAG
>NC_038255.2:13702847-13703317 GCF_000004515.6 Glycine max
TATTCAATGTATACTTTAAAAAACCAATAGATGTATATAAAAATAAATAAATAAAAACATGAAATAAGAGTAAAATAATGATGAATTTACCATAATGAGTGTTGGTGCCAGTGCCACTGACTGAGGTATCAACCTTGGATCTTGAAGAAATGTAGCTCCCAATGAACCTCAACCTAACCCAACACCCAGCCTCAGGCGCACCCCCTTCATCCCCCTTCTTCTTCTTCTCCCTCCCTTTTGATTTACACACATCCCAAGATTCCACCACCTTGTCATTCTCTGAAAATTATTATTATTATTATTATTATTATTATTATTATTATTATTATTATTATTATTATGTGTTGTTGATTTAACTTTAGCAAGTGTGTTTATTTTTTATCTTATTAACTTTTCAACTTATTATATATCTTTTTTGAAGGTTTAGTTTTTAAATCATACCTATAAAATAGAGAGTAATTTTAAAAAAT
>NC_038255.2:13703685-13709054 GCF_000004515.6 Glycine max
CATTTTCTCCGAACAATCTCATTTTTACCAATATTATAAATATATATCTATCTAATTTTCAATTATATTATTTTGATTACAATTTTACTAATCAAGTGACCCGTGCGTACACACGGGTTGCATAGTAGTTAGTAAATAATGGCATGGAAAGAAGCATAAGATGTGCCACGTACTGTCTAACCCAAACAAGTACATCATATGAAATGTAAGTCCTCCTCAAAATAAAAGCCCCAAAAATTTGCCAATACAAATAAAATATTCCTTAGCTATATTTTTAACAGCAATCTTGCTATCATGCTTCCACCACGTTCTCCATTCCAGTTTTGATCCGCTGCAGTGAATTAAACCTACCGTCAAAAATTCATTGCGAATAATGTATATATAGTAGTACCCACCACAAAAAAAAAAAAAAAAAAAGCTCTCATTCTCAAATCCTCATATTGCCTCCAATAAGGCACGTCGATTATTGAACCAACATGAAAGTGGATATGTAATACGACTGTTAAACGAAACCCAACTCCACAACAAGCTGAAAAATTGATTATATTCCAGCGTTTAAGATCTTAATTCATTTTTATTATAAGTACGGATCACTCGATTAACCAAATTTCAAAACTTTAAAGGTTGATGTTATGTGAATTTAAAAAATAAAATATCGAAAAAGATATATAATAAAAAAAGGATATATAATAAGTCGGAAAGTTAATATGATAAAAAATAAACACACTTGCCAAAGTTAAATCAACAACACATAATAATAATAATAATAATAATAATAATAATAATAATAATAATAATGACAAAATTAATTAATTAAATATAAAAAGAAAAAGTAGAGAAACTTTCTAATTTTCATTGCATTATCCACGTGATTTGTCTCCCGTATGAATCTCATCATTGAAGTTGGTATAGGAAACATCGATTATGGGATTGACATACAAATAGATAATTTTTTTATATAATTACTTGCTATTGTATATGTCTGATTTAAAAAATAAAACATAAAAAAGGATAGATAATAAGTTGAAACGTTCAAAGATGCAAATTTATGGCAATTTAAAGTTCTGGAGTCGTGGAAGAAATAATAATAATAATAATAATAATAATAATAATAATAATAATAATAACAACAACAACAACAACAAAATAAATAAATTAATTAATTAAATACAAAAAGAGAAAGTAAGAAAAATTTCTAATTTTTATTGCACTACCGACGTGATTTGTCTCGCATATAAATCTCAGCATTATAGTTGATAGAGTATTTTCAATTACAATAAATAAGAAATTCAGAGTATAATTTGTTTTTACCCATAAATATAAAGAGAAATAACTAAAATATACAAAAAATCAGAAATAAAAGGTTCTGAGAGCACTAATAATTTTTTTTTAAAAAAAACATAATAATTAAAGAAAAGCATCATGATTACATAGCTTTATTGTACAAAATCAAAACAATCTGAAATAGCAGAACTTGAGCATCCCCTCTATTCTTTGTAAATTTAGGACTAATTTAATTTAAATAAATTTCTCAACAAACACTCAAGAGAAAGATATAAAATGATTTAAGGAGGTAAAATACATCAATCTTCTCTTATAATTTAACTTATGTACCTCAATGTAGAAGTTAAATAAGAAAGTTTCTGAAAAGTTTGAGGTGTATAAATAAATTTTAACTTATGAAAAGAGTTTGATTTGCTTACCCTTTTAATTAATTTCATTTTATTTTCTTGTAAGTATTTGTTAATAAACTCATTTGAATTTGGCCTTAGTAATTTAAGGAGAAACGATCTTCTTTTTTAAGTTATCTTCTCACATAGTCGCAGTCCTTACAGAAAAATCGAAAACCACATTGGACACTTCACCGCTCCTTGATATTCGGTTATGTTTATTTCACCACCAATTACAAAGAAATATATTTTAGTCTGCACCAAATAACAAATAATAATTTGTACTTTTTCATGATATCGTCTTGATTTTGTGAAATAAAATTGATTCTAGTGTTTTTTTTTCCTAATCAACTCTGGGTGTTATCTAAACACACTATAAGTAAGCTATATTATTGTTTTAAGGTAGTTTTTGTACACAATAAAAATAACTAAATATTTTAAGTGTCCTTAAAATATTTACTAAGATTTTAAGAATACAAATAAAAAATATTTATGTTGTTAATATATTAAATAATACACTTTTTAGAGTATTTCTATTCTGTAAAAAATGTTATTATAACTAAGGTGTAAAGGGACTCATATTTTATTAGTAGCATAACTATAGTAGGAAGATGCAATATTCATTAGAGAAAGAATGAAAAGTTGACCATCGACCCAATGGCAATCAGAGAATGTGGTGTGTGTGTGTGTGGTTCATCGTTCATGTCATGTGTCTCCTTTCCTTTGCGGCTTTTCGATGAAAGGAAAGTTTCATGCCACAATTAAAGGAATTTTGTATTTGAAGAAAGCTAAGTTTCAGACCACAATTAATTAAGGATTTTTATATTTCGTCAATACATTCAAAGTATCAAGTATTTCAAAAAGTATAAGTATTGAATAGTTTTATATTTACCAAATATTACCTATTTCCCAATAAAAAAATCTATTTTTACTTTTGCCATATTCTTGTTACAAACCGGATTAGATATATATTTTGAGCCAAATAATTGTATATTCATATAATATTTTATTTATACAATATTTTTATCTTTCTTTCATGTCATTTATTATATTTCATTTTTCATTTTAATAATTTAATTAATTGTGTATAAATTATCTGGGCATCCAAATTTAGCATCTTTTTTCTTTCATATCATTTGTTATATTTCATTTTTTTCTTTTAATAATTTAATTAACCGTGTATAAATTAGTTGGGATCAAATTTAGATTTTTTTTAACAGATTTAACCTGTGTTGTGATATATGTATATTATATTTTTATACAGTTACCTGCATACAATATTAGTATCAAATTAATAAAATTAAAATCGTGATAAAAGATTCTGATTATGAAATCCGCAAATCAGACTTCCAAAACTCATCAAGTTGATCCTTATATAAGATGTTTCAGTTGTTCATTTAGCAACTTTGCTTCTCTCTCAGCATTATTAACTCTCCATTCTATTTGTTCAAGCTACAACAGGAACAATAATTAAGCAAATCAAACAATAACTCAGCTGAAAATAGCTTCTTAGTCTGAACAACAAATATAACCACTCCCATTGGCAAGGGAGGAATCAAATGCCACAGTGCCATGTAAAATTAAAAAAATAAAGACAGAAAAATATTTAAACTACTTTAAGCTAACTTGTTTAGGGGTGCAAACAATATAAAAGCTACAGATTTTGTTTCTGCTGGGATTATATATTTGTGTAGAGGTGATTCTGATGTGATTAATTTCGTTGGTATCTTTGTTGTATTTCTGTTGCAATCAGAAATTATCAACCTCCTTCAGCTCCATGCCATAGCCACTGCGACCTTCTCCCCCCCTTTACTTTCTATGGGCACAATAATAATAAAATAAAAACAATAATATAAATAACAATTAAAAACTTTATACACAAAGACACCCAACATAACAAAATTGAGTTGATTAAGCAATTTCAATGGGTAAGAATACTTTTCCATGTTAATAATCTGCTAGAATGTAGTTAAAATTGATTTGATTCCCTTCCAAGCCTAACTCACCTGAAATTTATGATCAGTCTGTACTACTCTTTAGATCAAAGATTGGTATTTCGCTATTGTTGTTGTAACCAAAAGTTGATGAAATTGCTGGCAAATAGAAAGGAAGAGAGAGTATATAGAAGTCAATATTAAAAAACAGTATGTAACACCTTGTCATTCATTCATCAAAGGGATAAGAAAAAATACTTAGGAAAATAAATATATTACCTTTAGGTTTTCTCTTAAACCTCCATACCAGAAATATATGGATTCCAAGGCAGATCAACCCCACCACAACAACTAATATTATCCAAATTTTGGTCTTTTTCTCCCCATCACCTATATTTGAAAACAGAGAAATCATATGTTGTAATTATAACCTGACAATCAGGTAAACTTGTGAGAACTTGTGATGCAATCCTACCCCGCAAGGGCATTGGATAGAAGACTCCAAGTAGATTGGGCCAGAGATCCAAGGGAAGGCCCTAGGGTTCTCATGAGCCTTAGGGTATATTTTGAGCCCATGGGCTAAGTATGAGCCCGCTTATCTTTGTAAATATTAGAATAGGTTTTTTCCTTCGTTTAGGCCTTGTATTTTGGCCATTCTAGTAGTATAGGGTTTTACCCTTGTATTTCGAGGCATTTTGAGTAGTCTTTGTAGTAGGGACTTTTTTGTATTTTCATGTATTTTGTCATGGGGGTGAGCTTAGCTATTATAGGGGGTGTGTAGCTAAGTTCTAGCTTCTCATCTCAAGGAGGTGAGCTTAGCTATTAGAGAGATGTGTGTAGCTAAGCTCTAGCTTCTTTAGGAATCTTTTCAAGGAAGCTTCTCAAGGAGGTGAGCTTAGTTATTAGAGGGGTGTGTGTAGCTAAGCTCTAGCTTCTCAAGGAAGTTTTCTCAAAGAAGCTTCTCAAGGAAGTTTTCTCAAGAAAACTTCTCAAGGAAGCTACCTAGTCTATAAATAGAAACATGTGTAACACTTGTTGTAACTTTGATGAATGAGAGTCTTGTGAGACACAACTCAAAGTTCAACTTCTCTCCCTTTTTCTTCCTTCAATTTCGTGCTCCCCCCTCTCTCTTTCTCTCCCTTTTTCTTTTCCTCCATTGAAGCATCCTCTCCAAGCTTCTTATCCAAGGCTCGTCTTGGTGGTGAAGCTCCTTCTTCCATGGCTTATTCCTTAATGGATGACACCTCCTCTCACCTCTTTTCCTTTGTCTTCCGCTGCATCTCCATGGTGGAAAATCACCATTAAAGGACCCCATTGAAGCTCAAAGATCCAGCCTCCATAGAAGCCCCACAAGCAAGCTTCCATCAAGGACGAGTTTTTACCGCAACACATTCACCTCAGGTATTTCCTTCTTTTTTTTCCTTTCACGAAAGCTTCGTATCTAATTATTTTTAACCTTCCTTTTCTCTGTGAGTATTTTCCGCTATGGCCGAAGAATTTCTGAATGGCTTTGTTCATCAAAACGGCATCGCTGTCATAACCCACAATCCCCGCAGTTTTGCATGAATTTCTAATCTCTTTTTCTTTCACTGCAGCTTGGTGTCTAATGTTTTTTTTTTTTCGTTTTTTTGGTGGTGTGTGAAACAAACATCTCGACATACATCATGTCTCGCCATTTGCCGATCTTATGAGCTAAATGTCCAACTTTTTTGAAATAACCTTGATCTAAGATAGAAATCTCCAACCCTTACCTTCGGAAGAGAGA
>NC_038255.2:13712381-13724169 GCF_000004515.6 Glycine max
GAGAGGATGCTTCACATGGAGGAAAAGAAAGAGGGAGAGAAAGAGAGAGGGGGGGGGGGGGGGGAGCACGAAATTGAAGGAAGAAAAAGGGAGAGAAGTTGAACTTTGAGTTGAGTCTCACAAGATTCTCATTCATCAAAGTTACAACAAGTGTTACACATGTTTCTATTTATAGACTAGGTAGCTTCCTTGAGAAGTTTTCTTGAGAAAACTTCCTTGAAAAGCTTCTTTGAGAAAACTTCCTTGAGAAGCTAGAGCTTAGCTACACACACTCCTCTAATAACTAAGCTCACCTCCTTGAGAAGCTTCCTTGAAAAGATTCCTAAAGAAGCTAGAGCTTAGCTACACACATCTCTCTAATAGCTAAGCTCACCTCCTTGAGATGAGAAGCTAGAACTTAGCTACACACCCCCTATAATAGCTAAGCTCACCCCCATGACAAAATACATGAAAATACAAAAAAGTCCCTACTACAAAGACTACTCAAAATGCCTCGAAATACAACTGTAAAACCCTATACTACTAGAATGGCCAAAATACAAGGCCTAAACGAAGGAAAAAACCTATTCTAATATTTACAAAGATAAGCGGGCTCATACTTAGCCCATGGGCTCAAAATATACCCTAAGGCTCATGAGAACCCTAGGGCCTTCCCTTGGATCTCTGGCCCAATCTACTTGGAGTCTTCTATCCAATGCCCTTGCGGGATAGGATTGCATCACTCAGCAACTTGCGGGCATGGAGCCGAAATCGCCTGCATGAAGGAAGAAACAAAAAGAATAAAAGGAAAAGAGAAGAATATTTAGAAGAAAAAGAAAATACCTTTGGGGGGGATTGTGGGTTATGACAGCGATGCCGTTTTGATGAACAAAGCCATTCACAAATTCTTCGGCCATAACGGAAAATACTCGCAGAGAAAAGGAAGGTTAAAAAAAATTAGATACGAAGCTGTCGTGAAAGAAAAAAAAGAAAAAAAGAAGGAAATACCTGAGGTGAATGTGTTGCGGTACATGGAGCCGGAATCGCCTGCATGAAGGAAGAAACAAAAAGAATAAAAAGAAAAGAGAGGAAGATTCAGAAGAAAAAGAAAATACCTTTGAGGGGATTGCGGGTTATGACAACAATGTCGTTTTGATGAACAAAACCATTCACAAATTCTTTGGCCATAGCGGAAAATACTCGCAGAGAAAAGAAATGTTAAAAAAAATTAGATACAAAGCTGTCGTGAAAGAAAAAAAGAAGGAAATACCTGAGGTGAATGTGTTGCGGTAAAAACTCGTCCTCAACAACTTGCAGGCATGGAGCCGGAATCGCCTGCATGAAGGAAGAAACAAAAAGAATAAAAGGAAAAGAGAAAAAGATTCAGAAGAGAAAGATGGAGAAAGAGAAAATTGAGGGAAAAAACACAGAGGCAAAAAACACAATAATGGAGAAAACTCAGGAGAGAGAAGAAAGAGTAATGGAGAAGACACACACAGTTTCGAGTATTAAGCGAAATTAAATGAGCCGTAAAATCCGCCAATTAGGAAGCGACATGTGACGAAGACAACAAAAGAGTATTAAGAGGAATTAAATGAGTCGTTAAATCCGCCAATTAGGAAGTGACATGTGACGAAGACAACAAAAAAATGATGAAGTGAAGAAGGAGAAAGGGCAACTTATAGATTCCTACAAAATTTCCAAAATTCCAATTCTGTTAACTAGAGCGGGACACGTGTCGCAGCCTCAGCCATAGACATTTTAGTATATTCATCATACTCCAACTTTAGTAAAATGACCAAAAAAATAAAAAAAAATGAATTGCTGTCAAGTTCTCAGTCATAAATATTTTAATACATTCAACACACTCCAAATTTAGTATATAAATATTGATGATTTAAATCCTTTAATCTCAGAGTCTTTTAAGTATACTTGAATAAGAGACAACAACAGTTTTACTCGTTAACTTTTGTCTCAATCAAACTGGAGAGGTAATTATTTACATTAAGTGAGTTCATTCAAATATCTCTCAAATTAAGGGAAACTGTTAGCAATAAATTCTTTACAATTGATAAATTTTTCATGAATTAATTCTATAAAATGAAAAAGTGGATGGTTTTTCTTGCTAGTTTCCCGTATATGGCCAAGAAAGAAAGAATCAATTAATTAATGCAATCGGCACACTGAAATGCATTGGATGTAAAATATAAAATGAAATTCAAATAATAGTGAAATAAGACAAAGATTTTATTCAAAAAGATGAATGACTAATACGAGAGTGGTCGATCCTAGCGGTTGATTAATTAGTGATATCACGTTGTAGGGGACACCGTATGGCTAAGAAAGAAAGAGCCAATGCAATCAGCACGTTGGTTAGACGATTAAGCGATGCGTTGGATATTAAAATAAAAATAAATTAGCCTTTAGCAGCTTCATGGCAATAAAATCCAAATGTTTGAAATAAAACAAAGATTTTATTCAAAAAGACGAATGACTAAAACAAGAGTGGTCCTAGTGGTTGATTAATTAGTGATATCATGCTGCAAGTACATATTTGCCTATTTGTAATTCTAATATATCAAAAAATTGGGACCAGAAAATGAAACCAAAATTGATAAATATAATGATGAAAATATAGAGAGTTACAAACTATTAAATTATATAATGGGAATAGTTAACCGAAATTTTAAAATTATAACACGAATAATTTTTCTGCAAATTGATGAAAAACTAATAGTTATTCCAATGGACGACAATTGAAACAATTACAAGAATCATTGAACACAGACGTAAATCTTGATAAATTTCTATTTTAATAAATTTTATAAATGAAAAAAATTATTTTTATCACTTCAACATTATATCGTGAGATTCCATGAAGTTACAAAAGTAATTAAATAAAACTTAATTTAATATTTTATAGTATCAATTTATTTTAATATATAATTTAAAATATAAAAAATATCTACAAGTATCTTACTATACAAAATTTGACACCCATTTACAGCAATAATTTATAATATAATTATGGAAAATATGTTATAGTTCCTTAAACTTTGGGCATTTAATTTGGTTTAAACCCTAACTTTTTTAGTTCTCAATTTTGCAAATTACTATTTTTAGTCTTCAAAGTGACTTTGAAAGTGTCTTCTTAATTAGTCTCCAAAGTGATGCTGAGAGACTAAAAAATAATATATTTTTAAATGGAGGGCCGAAACCGAAATATTCTCAAATTTTGAGAAATTTAAAATATATTTAAGTTAATAATTGATATAATTCAACTATTTGATTGATAAAAATTATAATTTCCAAAATGTTACTACTAATTAAGTTTATCCAAAAAAATACTTTGCACCAAAAACATTGTGTACGTTTGAATTTCAGTTCAAAATGTGGTGCATGAATTTTAAAGTAAATCTAATGATTTACAAGTTCACTTTTGTAAAAGAAAGGAGCTGAATTCTTTTTCAAATTTCATTTTACTCTAAAGGTCAGTTTGAAACTGAAAAACAAACATGCACATTGTTATCCAAAAAAATATTTTTAAAATAAAATACATAATAAATAAATAAATAAATATCTTTAAATATAAAAATTATATTTTAGATTTATGATAAAAAAAAGTTATGATAAAAGAATAATTATTTTTAACTATTGATAATTAATCTAAAAGAACCATTGATAAATTTTTGAAAAAAATATTGAAATTTAATTTAAAAATAAATATGAAAAATATAAATTGAAAGATCAACCTTACTTTTAAAATTTTATTTTAAATTTTAACTTTAAAGTATTTTTAAATTAAAACCTAAGTATCAATAACTACTATTTTTGATATTTAATTATTCATAAATATAGATAACATAATGGAGCGAAAATGATTATATTTTGCACTGATTCGTCATGCTATCTGGTATAAAACAATGACAAGATTGTTGGCCAGCCAAAGGAGGAAGGGATTTTTTTTTTTGTTTTTTTAAGAGGAGGAAGGGAAGTCTGTATGTTCTGATTGAAACTATTTGTGGGAATTGCTGATTAATGATATTAATAAAAAAAAAATATGATCCTCGAGATGTAACAGTAAAATTATTTAGATGGCAACTTCGTCACACAATCACCAATAATAAATGTTCCTGCACCACTTAATAATTTTACAAATTAAGAAAATCATGCATTAATTAATTTATTTTTGACATTACAATAGTTCCTAATAAAAATGTATTTAAATCTTCAATATATCTAACGTCATGGCTTATTCCATGAGATAACGAAATACATTTGTATACATTTGAATGGTGGATTTTTAATTTCCTCACTTATTCTATGCAATACAAGGTAAACGGATTCAATTATTCATTCTTCCAAAGAGATAAGTTAATTATCATTCGGATTAATAATTTGTTATTTTTTATTTATTTATATGATATTCAAGTTTCTCGTTCTCATATCTAATTTCATCTCACACTTTTAATCTAACAAATTATGAATCTTTGACAAATTCGCCTTTGTGGGGGAACATAGTGGTGTGCTGGAAGTTAACTGGTGGTCTTTAATTTGTTGGGTTTTTTTTTTTTGTCTGATAGTGCTTGGATCAAATCTTGAATATGACCGGGTTTGAGGATTGTTCACGAACACGCCATTTTGGTATGTGCAAGGTATGCGGTAAGCAAAGTAGGATATTATAGGAGTCATGGATCATGGTGGGAATAATGCTCTTGTTTGTGGCATGTTTCCTATGATATACTTCCTCCGTCCCTATTTCATCTTTCTTATAAATTAGTTATTTTTTTTTACTAAAATACATTTATTTATTTTAATCTATAATTAAATGCTACTTTAAATTGTCATTTTCTTTTCTTATATGAAAATTGAAGAAGATGGATAAATTCTTATTAATATTAAGGGTAATTTAAAATATATATATATATATATATATATATATATATATATATATATATATATTTAAGAACAAATTTAATATTAATAATTAAATTAACTAATTTTTTTAATAAACATAATTTAGTCAACTATATCTTATAAATAAGAAGGACATTATTAGTTTAAAGGTTTGGCGGGGTGCATTACTTGTGATCTCACCATAGATTTATATCTTTTAATATAGATTATTTTGCTATAGAAAAATACATTTGTCTACATTTGTGTGTTTGTGTTATGGTAGTTGTTATGGAAGATATATGTATATATCTTCGCTATGTAACTTCTTAACGCAAGACAAAATCTATTTGGACCATGGCAACCCAAACTTTGTGTGAATCTCCTCTTCCTGTTGTTGACTTCATCAATGAAAACATGAAGCCGGGCACCGATACATGGCTTGGAGCCTGTCAATTGGTGCGGAGAGGATTTGAGGATTACGGTTGTTTCCTAGCACGCTTCAGTAAGGTTGGTCCAGAGCTTCTCAACTCCGTTTACTATGCAATGGAAGAACTCTTTAGTCTTCCATTGGAAACCAAAAGGAGAAAAACAAGTGATAAACCAAACCATGGCTACACTGGACAAGTACCCACATCGCCTCTATTTGAATCTTTTGCGATTGACAATCCATCCAGTATTGAAGATTGTCAAAAATTCGCACGCATAATGTGGCCAACGGGAAATGACCATTTGTGGTATTTATCATTCCAATTAATTTTTGCTAGTATGTTTTTCTTTGTCCGGTCAAGAGATCACGGATTTCCTTAAACTCACTGAGGTAGATACTTATTTCACTTGCAGTACATGACTTATTGACCTAAAAGAATGTTACATGCACATGGAGTAAATCAAATATGAACTTTTTTGTTAAATAGATCTTTTCCTAAATGTGAACCCAGTAAAATCTTACACCACCATGTCAAAACTTTGTGTCTAGTTTATTTATACTGATTATCATATCCTCAAGTTTTTAAACTTATTTTATTTCTCTTGATAGTGAAAGCGTCAACGAGTATACAAAGATGTTAAAAGAACTAGACCAAACCGTGAAGAGAATGGTATTTGATAGCTATGGCCTGGACAAGCTGAAATGCGAGTCATTCCTCGAGTCAACCAATTATGCTTTTCGAAGCTACAAATATAAGATACCTGCGACAGATGAGAGCAGCGTGGGAGTGAATTCTCATACGGACTCAACCTTCATAACCATATTGCATCAGAGGGTAGATGGCCTAGAAGTTAAATTGAAAGATGGAGAATGGTTTGGTGTGGATGCCTCACCTTTGTTTTGTGTCATGGCTGGTGATGCATTTATGGTTAGCTTCTACAACAATCTTATAGTAAAATATTGACTTAAATGATTTAGGTTTCTAATATATTAGTGAATTTTATTTTTGATTCCTAATAAAAAAAATTGATATTAAGTCTCTAATAAAATAAAATTTTATTTTTGATTCTTGTTATTTTATTTTTATTTTTTTAGTATATCTATTTTTTCATTTTTGTTCATATAATATGTAGATTATTTGTTATTACTCTTTATCAAATATTTTTCAAAAGATTAATACAAAATATCATAAGCACCCAAGAATATATATATATATATATATATATATATATATATATATATATATATATATATATATATATATATATATATATTAAAGAATTAAAAAAAACAAAATAACAAAGAACAATTAAAAATAAAATTTTTGTTTTACTAGGAAGTACTCAACGTCAAATATTTTTATTGGAGATTCAAAACAAAATTAACTAATTTATTAAAGTCCAAAAATATATTTAAGCTTAAAATATGTTTAAAAGTTTACTGTTTGAGTTTTTTTTTTTTTTACTTAGAATTAATATTTCCATTTTGCTGAACGTTTGATTTGAATTTCTTTATTTCATTTGTTTGCTTAGGTATGGAGTAGTGAAAGGATAAGAGCTTGTGAACATCGTGTTATTCTGAAATCAAAGGTAACCAGGTACTCCTTGGGATTACTTTCATACAGTAGTAAGATGGTACAGACATTGGAGGATCTAGTCGATGAGGAACATCCAATACGCTATAAGCCATTCGACCATTATGCATATGTTGGTTTTCGTTTCACAGAGGAAGCCGTAAAATATACAAGTCGTATCAAAACATATAGTGGTATTTAATTAATTTGAGACAATCTATGTGTGTATATATATATATATATATATATATATATATATATATATATCAGAAAGGAATTATTGACTTGTAAGAAGTTGAATATAATAGTTTGTGGCTTCCTTGGGGGCAACTTATTATCGGTTTATATATAATAAATGTTTCTGCATTTGTGAGTAAATAATTCAACGTTTAAATTTTCTGACCAAAAAAAAAAACCCCTATTACATGGTTGAAAAGTTGATTTCTACGAAGTCTGAACTCAAGAACTGTATAGGCTAATTTATTACATGGTTGTTAGTCCATGCAATCTGGTCATATGAGCATTACTAGTCTTACACAGTTTGGTTGAGCTTAAGCCTGAACTTATGTGGTTGCGTGCATTTACTTGTGCCTTATAAGTTATAATTGATGACTGAGAGTGCTATTTCATCAAGAAGCTAAGAGGTCAATTAATTTTGGGGTGAGAACAGTCACGGATTTAGGGGGAAAAATATTAATAAAAAGAAAATGAATAAAAGAAATAAGTTTTTAAACTTCTGCTAATATATCCTATTTCTAATTTTACACAAAATTAATAATAAATACTTTTATTAAACTTATTATTTATTAAATAATTATTTATTAGAAGTTAGATATTTAAATAATCGTATAAAAAATTTGAATCCCCTCTAAGACACTCTCGGATTCATTTTTGAAGGAGAATGAGTCGAGAGATTCTAAGTCGTCACTTCTTGATTTTTTTTATTAGAAAAATTTATATATATATATATATATATATATATATATATATATATATATATATATATATATATATAAAGTACCAGAGATGCCAAAAAATAGAATACACAAAAGGTTATACTATATTTGCATCACACTTGATTAAAATACTAAATAATCTCCCTTTAGCAAAAGCCATATAACAGAGATGTCCCTCTGCCACAATCGAACCCCCCAACATACATATATCTTAAAACTAAACATTTTCCTGCAGTACCACCTACCAATGGCGAACCTATAGCTATGTGAGGATGTGCACTTGCACCCCCTTATTTTTTAAAATTCATCAAATTTGTAAATAAAATCTTATATTTTATTTCATCTATATTTATATAATTGAATCTACTAATTTTATTTTTTATAATTTACACCCACTGACTTAGGGTCTTGGATCCGCCACTGCCACCTACCCGCATTTACTAATATCCATGTAGTTAAATACATGGGATATAGCAATTAATACCCATGCAGAAAATTAGGTTGAGCTAACAAGGGCTTATTCTAGGACTAGAGCTCTCCACCTTGTGCAAGTGTTAATCATAACATCTAGAATTCTCCTTCACCGAGGCAAACAAGCTTTAGGATTGCTAGACCACATTACAGAGTTTTGGATGACGTCACTTTCAGTGAAGGAAGATAAGTCTGGATAGATGCCACAAGGATTACCTTGATAAGTCTGAGATTGGTTCAACAAGGAATCCAGAGAGAAGCTCTCACAATTTTATCAAATGCCAAAAGTTCCTTTATTGAAAACGAAAACCAATACATATAGTGTATTTGAATAAAAAGATAAAAATAGACATGAGCCTTCAAAACAGTTTGGGTCAAAATTACAACGAAAAAAATTATAAATAAAAAAAGAACGTATTTGGCATGGACCTTCATCCTTCTCCACTTGGGCCTTCATTCTTCTCCACTTGGGTCTTCATCCTTCTCCACTTGGGCCTTCGTTCTTTTCCACTTGGGCCTTCATCTTTCTCCACTTGGGCCTTGTTAAGTATCCATGCTACCATTTGTTGGAGGGTATCCACTGATTGTTTAGTCCTAGTCCTGGTCATAGGTCCTTGTATTTGGCTAGTTTTAGGATTCTCATTATTCTCTCCTTCTTGGAAAGCATTTGCCCTCAAATGTCTAGGATCATCACTGGGTTCAAGTACCACTTCCTTCCTGTTCTTGTTGGCTTGCTTGGCGTAGCTTTCATTCTTCTTTGCAATTTGCACCTTCACTTGGTCATACAATCTTTTCACATACTCAACTTTGACTTGTGCTTCCTTATGCTGAGTCTCTTGGGGATTGCTTTTGTAAGCTGGCCTGTTAGGCAATGAAGCTCTTGGAAGGAGATCAACTTGATGTTCCATGCCTCTTGAAGGTGGCAATCCATGAGAAATCTCCTTGGGAAAGACATCTTTAAATTCCTGCAATAAGAGTTCAACACTATGAGAAACAGAAATAGTTAACTCATTAGAATTATCAGTAGAATTTTATTGTCTTTGCAATATTGTAGATAAAGTGGTTCACCAGCAAGTACCACTTTCCTCACTTCACTCGCCTATGCAAAACAATTAAATTTTCTCTCAGGTGTATCACTCTTCTTTTTCCTATTCCCCTATGGTGCCTCACTATTTTCTTTCTCTTGTTCTCTCTTTTCTCTCATTCTGATTTGGTCATCACACACTTCTCTAGGGGATAGAGGTTTAAGAATAATTTTATGGTCATGGTGCTGGAAAGAAATCTTGTTGGTGAAGCCATCATGCACTGCTTTGGTGTCCTCTTCATTGTTGGCCCTCACTAGTGTCATCTCCATCTCCTTGTAGTACTCCTCCACAGTCAAACTTCCCTGGGACAACCTCTGGAATTTCTATCACATGGTTCTACTGTAGCTAATTGGAACATACCTCTTTCGCATAACCCTTCTCATCTCAGTCCATGTATCTATCTCCCGCCCTTCTTCTCTCTTCATCTCTTTTTGATTTTTCTTCCACCAAACAAGGATAATCATTGCAAGAGAATGCATGCTGAATCTTCATCTCCCAATCAAGGTAGGCGTCTAGGTCACTCATGCCTTTGAAAGAGAGTACATTGAGTTTTACTCCCTTAATTCTATCCTGCCCCTCTATTCGGTTCGGTCCATCATTGACCCTTCTGTTGCCACCATAAGGTCTCCTAGCATTTGGATTCATTTGGTGCTCTAGTCTTTCTATTCGTCTGTAGAACTCTTCATTGTTATGGTTCAACAAACGTTGCATTTGTGTAGTCATCACATCCAGTAATAAGCACTGAGATCCGTCCAGTTGATGATATTCAGCACCACTGTCACTAGCTCCTACCATGATTAAGGAACAAACAATTCTACAGTAATTTAAACAAAGATTATAGGACCTCACCACACTCAACTCACGTGTTTCTCTCTTTGATGGTAGTTCACTTGTGTTTGATGCTCTCAATATAGACTTTTGTATGATGTTTTTTTTTCACTCTTGCCTTTTACCACTCACTCCCTCTTAAGTTCCTGGATGAATCAAATTAGACACACAAGGTATATAACAGGAAAGACAATTTAATTATCACAGACTGAGTAACAAATTTGATTTGGATAACAGATTAAATTTGATTTGGATAACAATTAGATTTGATTTGGACAACATATTAGATTTGATTGGATAACAAATTTGATTTGATTTGGATAATCGAATTGATTTGGATAAAAGATTTGATTTGGATAACAAATAGAAGAAATAAGGAAGCTACTTAATCACAAAGAAGAGAACAAAATTAACGAAGATAACATGTAAACTTCAATTGGTCATAACTTTTGCTAAGGTTGTCCGTTTGAGGCCCACTATATATCAAAACACTCAAAATTCAGAGGAGAATCCAAATAAAGGGGATTTGGTCCATGATTTTCTTGCAAAAAAAATGCCTCAAACTGCCTCAATTTCGTGTTCAAAGATCAAACACCCACTTTCTTTCTTTTTTTCTTATTCTTCTTTTTTTTTTTTCAAAATTTCTACAACTTTTTTTATAATGCTTTCTTTTCAAATTTCTCTCTGATAATTTAGGCAATTCGTTCAATAGGCAAATAGGCACATAGATTCAAGAGCCCACTCAACCCCAAAATTCTTCCAGTAAGCCAAATTGTCCCCAAACAGAATTTGTAACAAAGTTCAAACAGATTTTTTTTACTCAAAGTCTGGAAGAAACAAGAAACAAGAACAAGAACAAGAACACAACAAGACGCAAACAAGAACGCAAATAACAGAACAAGAACAAAACACGAACCTGGACAAATTACAAAGAAAAATAATTGGATAGGATAGAACCTGTATCAAGAGGCGAAGCTCTGATACCAGATGAAGTGATCCTTACTAGGAGTGGATCGCTTGATGCAGGTTATAGAGTTTTGGATGATGCCACTTCCAGTGAAGGAAGATAAGTCAGGGTAGACGTCACAAGGATTACCTTGATAAGTCTGAGATTCGTTCAATAAGGATCCCAGAGAGAAGCTCTCACAAAATTTTATCAAATGTCAAAAGTTCCTTTATTGAAAAAAAAACCAATACATATAGTGTATCTGAACAAAAAGATAAAAATAGACATGGGCCTTCAAAACAGTTTGGGCCAAAATTACAACGAAAAAATTATAAATAAAAAAAGAACATATTTGGCATGGGCCTTCAAATTAGTCTGGGCCTTCATCCTTCTCCACTTGGGCCTTCATTCTTCTCCACTTGGGCCTTTGTCCTTCTCCACTTAGGCCTTGTTAAGTATGTCTGCTACCATTTGTTGGAGGGTATTCACTGACTGTTTGGTCCTACTCCTGGTCATAGGTCCTTGTATTTGACCAGTTTTAGGATTCTCATCATGTAGCCAAGTCCAAACTTGAAATTTGATGTCCTCATCGGTACAGGCTAGTTTCACAGAATTTGGGCCCCTTTT